>NC_092155.1:68308308-68355808 GCF_045791955.1 Oncorhynchus clarkii lewisi
AGTGTTGACGAGGACAAGGTTGGAGATCACTCTGTCATGCTGATTGAGTTCGAATAACAGACTGGAAGTTTCAAAAGGAGGGTGGTGCTTAGAATCATTATTCTTCCTCTGTCAACCATGGTTAACTTCAAGGAAACATGTGCCGTCATCATTGCTTTACACAAAAAGGGCTTCACAGGCAAGGATATTGCTGCCAGTAAGATTGCACCTAAATGAACTATTTATCGGATCATCAAGAACTTCAAGGAGAGCAGTTCAATTGTTGTGAAGAAGGCTTCAGGGCGCCCAAGAAAGACCAGCAAGCGCCAGGACCATCTCCTAAAGTTGATTCAGCTTTGGGATCGGGGCACCACCAGTACAGAGCTTGCTCAGGAATGGCAGCAGGCAGGCGTGAGTGCATCTGCATGTACAGTGAGGTGAAGACTTTTGGAGGATGGCCTGGTGTCAAGAAGGGCAGCAAAGAAGCCACTTCCCTCCAGGAAAAACATCAGGGACAGACTGATATTCTGCTAAATGTACAGGGATTGGACTGCTGAGGACTGGGGTAAAGTCATTTTCTCTGATGAATCCACTTTCCGATTGTTTGGGGCATCCGGAAAAAAAGCTTGTCCGGAGGAGACAAGGTGAGCTCTTCTTGTAATTGTCAATAAAAGCCTTTGATACTTGCCTGTAATCATACTTCAGTATTCCATAGTAACATCTGACAAAAATACCTAAAGACACTGAAGCAGCAAACTTTGTGGAAATTAATATTTGTGTCATTCTCAAAACTTTTGGCCATGACTGTAGAATAGTGTAGGGTAGTGTAGTGTCTTGTATTGTATGGTAGTGTAGAGTAGGGTTGGTGTAGGGTATGGTATGGTAGTGTAGAGTAGTGTATGGTATGGTAAGGTAGTGTAGTGTAGGGTAAGGGTGGGGAGCTTTGCAGAGACTGGCGCTGAGGGTGAGTGGGGTGCTGAAATCCTTCTCAGGTCCCTTTCCGAGCTAGCTGTGGATCAGGGGTCATAGTTGGCCACCCCGAGGTAGATTACGTAACTCTTTATTGGTCAGTGTCAATATTTACCAGCATGTTTATGTGTCATACTTGTATGGCTGAGAGGTCCCGTTCTGGGCTATAAACAATGAATTTATACCCAGCATGGAACCTGGGCCCTGCAGGAGCAGGAAAATATTGACATTATGTGGAAGGCAACAGCAAATGACAGACATATTATGTATGGCTCTGGGAGACTTGTAACTTGGGGAGGCTTGTGGCGGAAGAATCAGAATTAGTTGTGTAACATAGATAAATAAAATGTGTTGTGTCTTTGGCAATGCCGGATTAAGTGATATGACATGCTATTCTATAAAATACTTTCTCTGTAATTAATATTACCTGATTGAGCTAATCATGTAAATGTAATTAACTAGAAAGTCGGGGCACCACGAAAGAGTGTTTATAGAGCTGTTATCTTCCGAATAAACTCTGAAAGACCTAGTAATATTTTACATCAATAGCAGTCAATATTAATCGTCACCTTATTTCAGTCTCATCTGAACATCGTAGAATTCTTGGTTATCTTCACGAACCCTGGCTAACAAGTTAGATCAGCAATACAAAATTGGGTTTAATTGTTTATTTACTAAATACCTAACTAATCACACAGAATTACATATACACAGAATTAATCATACCTTGATTGCAAATTATGTCATAAATGAAAAAGTCCCTAGCCATTTGGAAAAGGAAAATGCAATAAATATTGACTCTGAGCTGCGCTTCGGTAGGTTGGTCGTAGATGCTGGCAGTGTTGGCCAAAAGAGATCATCCTGTCCTCGGAAGAATGTCACTGGTGGTAAATTGGATACGTTGTAGTATCATCGTTGTGTGGTAGACTGGATACGTTGTCCGTCCTTTCCTAGCCCACGTTTACAGCTGCTGTTGCTAACTCAACGGCTAGGATGTCTCACTTCTTTCGTGAATAAGAGTTCAAAGTTTATACCATTCACAACCAAAGCTCACGCTGAGGTTGGCTTAGTTCTGTAGTTGACATGTTAGCCCTTTTCAACGTATGGACTGTCGTCCTATTGTCCTCAGAACAGATAGTTAACTTTTCATCAAGGGCTTATATAGTGGAGGGAGAGGAGGGTGTGTTTCATAGTTTATAACCCATGTCTCTTCACAGGGGCGGGCCACTGATTGAGCAGAGCTCTAACTTCATGAAAACCCAAATCTCTCATTTGGAAGCTAAAATTACATTTAATCTTTTCACAAATAGTGTCACATTTGAACAATTAAATTGCACAACAATTCCATGTGAATCTGATAACTAGAATGTGTAGACTTTCCCAGATACAGTTTATGTCGTCCTGTCATCAGTCATAATGTTTCAGATGACAACCAAACTGACATCATATTCATTAAGTACCAACGCATATTTTCAATTGGTTCTATTACCGAAATATGGTTTCTTTCCCCCCACTTGTTTGATGTTCTCAGACTCTCTATGATTAACAAAGGCTATTCAACAGTCCTTCAGTAGAGTCAAGAGAGATAGGGGAGAAAGGTATTTATGGGGGGGTCATAAACCTTACCCACAGGCCAACATCATGACAGATGTCTTATCTGCATAACATGCTTATGTGATATACTCGTTATTAGAATGTTTCCCTTCGGACTCTGGTGTTGGCAGTTGCACTTCTTCCTTCAGCTGGGGCCCAGTCACCTGGGGCCCAGAGAGGGGAGAGGTCAGGCTTGTCTTTCACATGTCCCTGGTGCTATGCAGAATATCAGAAAGGGAAGAGAACAGGATGGAATATTGTCTTCATGTGTGAATGTGTCTTTACCTATTCTTAAACCATGTGAAGGGATGACGTGATTAATGGGGAACCAATTACTTGTCTCCACAATGTCTGTGCGCCAGTCACTCCCTTCTTTGGCATTGGGGGAGGTGTATGGTAGTGTCTGGAACCATTGTATGTCCTCTCTGATGTTGCACTTATCCTGGGAGAGTGTATGACCTAGAGGCTCACTCCCCTCAGTGAGCTTGTCCAAGAGTGGGATAAAGAAGGGGTTTTACTTGAGATGGGAGTATCTGGAGTTGACAATTGATTTATGCCATTGGTTGAGTTAGTATTTTTGTTTTATGAGTACCAGGATTGAGATCGGAACCTCGTCTTAGGGGCCAAACTGAACGATAATATATAGCGAATGCTATCTGGCTACGGGATACTGCTTTGTCATTTATAAAGTCTCACCTTGTGACCCGTTCCTGTGGTTTGTTATGTCGACTAGGGGGTGGATCTTTGCTATAAAAGATCTCAGTAGTCTTTGTGTTGGCGCTCTCAACGGATCATCAGAGATGGTGATTCGTCGACCAGCCATCGCTATGGCAAAGCTCTCACTATTAAAGATTTAGTTTAAGTATAACTCTGACTTGTGTGATAAGTTTGTCTCTCCTCATTTGATAGTAAAGAAATGAACCCCCACAGGCTACACACTTCTATCTTGTCTGTTTAGATAAGGTCAAATGTGATGTCAAACATGTATGTATATTTCTTTCCAGAATACCATTCCACTCGGTCAGGGCGGATACTCGGTCAGGGCGGATACTCAAAACTAATTTGACTGGGTCAACCACAATATGTTTTTAAAAAGTGCCACACTTTTACCAGCAGAGCCACACAGGATCTTGAGTGTCTTATGGATGGCTCTACCTCTGTGGCCTGCACAGCTCTACTGCTGCCTAGAAGAAACCAGCTCTGCACCACAAAAACCACACAGAGGCCATGTTTGTAGGCTGTTCAGTAATACTAGATGTGGGTTACTGGACACTCCCTCTAGGTGTGTTATGGGACACTCCCTAGCCTGCGTGTGGGTTTGTGTGCAGCAGTAAAATCTGTGTCTGACTTATATATGCCACAGGATACTATGCCCATAACAGCCAAGGTCCAATACTCCGCTATAGGCCAACAGACTAAAGGGACTTTCTACTGATGGATACACTGATAGTGTGATTTGCTACAGTAAGATAAAGAGAGGCCTTCTAAAGCATTCAGAGAATGTTGGTGATATGAGACATTAAACCATTTATTTTTTTTTGCTTTAAAAAAAACTTATGTTGCATTCATGCACACTGCATTACAACATGACATCTAGATAAACCTATACCCTATGTTATGCTTTTGCACATTAAAAACACTTGGAGATAAACTATACCATATGGGTAGACAGATGAAAATGCTGTTTTTAGCAGAGTGGATGATTCACATTAATCAGACTATAGAAGAGAAGGTGGTCTAAAAACCTGATGCTGCTGCACAGAGACTTCATGTGTGTCACAAATGACACCCTATCTCCTATGGGTCCTGGTCCAAAATAGTGCACTTCATAGGGTGCCATTTGCAACACAACTTTTAACATTTTAGCTGATGCTCTTATCCAGAACGACTTGCTCAAGGGCACATTGTTGGCTCTGGGATTCAAACCAGCAACCTTTAGGTTACTGGCCTAACGCTCTAACCACTAGGCTACCTGCCTCCCTAGACCTCCCTAAATCAGTTTCCATACCACCAAGAACATCCTAAGTCAACTTTCCCATGTTGATCTGGGGGAGAGAAAATCCTATTTCATGCTCTCAGCTTGCTGTCTCTTTGCCAGGCCGTCATTGTAAATAAGAATTTGTTCTTCTTAATTGACTCGCCTGGATAAACAAAGTTTAACTCAAACAATTGCCTAGCAACACTCTAGGGCCATATCTTCAGTACTGTACTACAGACCTGGGGTCAAATACTATTTGAAATCATTTAAAATAGTTTATCTGTGCTTGATTGAGCTTACCTGTTGCATTGGAATAAATAGAAAAGTCCACAAAATACAAAATCTTGCCCATCTTGCACGCCAGGCAGGCTACAGCAAACACATTCAAATATTTAATATGGTATTTGAACCCATTTCTGCTGTACTACATCTCTCACACAACTCTCACTTGGGCTCGAAAAAACATACTCCAATGAGGCTCCAACTGCCAAGCCACAACATAACACAAACAGACACAAACAGAAGCACCAAACACGACAGAAACACAAATAGATATATGCATCCCCTCCATGGTGTCACCACTTCCTTCCTCAGAGAAATAAACAAAGAGATAAAGAATAGCAAAAAGAAAAATAGCCATCTAAACAGAGAGTATATAGTGGTAGTAGGTGTCCTGTATGGTGAGTTGTGGTAGTAGGTGTCCTGTATGGTGGGTTGTGGTAGTAGGTGTCCTGTATGGTGAGTTGTGGTAGTAGGTGTCCTGTATGGTGAGTTGTGGTAGTAGGTGTCCTGTATGGTGAGTTGTGGTAGTAGGTGTCCTGTATGGTGAGTTGTGGTAGTAGGTGTCCTGTATGGTGAGTTGTGGTAGTAGGTGTCCTGTATGGTGGGTTGTGGTAGTAGGTGTCCTGTATGGTGGGTTGTGGTAGTAGGTGTCCTGTATGGTGAGCTGTGGTAGTAGGTGTCCTGTATGGTGGGTTGTGGTAGTAGGTGTCCTGTATGGTGAGTTGTGGTAGTAGGTGTCCTGTATGGTGAGTTCTGGTAGGAGCTATCCTGTATGGTGAGTTGTGGTAGTAGGTGTCCTGTATGGTGGGTTGTGGTAGTAGGTGTCCTGTATGGTGAGTTGTGGTAGTAGGTGTCCTGTATGGTGAGTTGTGGTAGTAGGTGTCCTGTATGGTGGGTTGTGGTAGTAGGTGTCCTGTATGGTGAGCTGTGGTAGTAGGTGTCCTGTATGGTGAGTTGTGGTAGTAGGTGTCCTGTATGGTGAGTTGTGGTAGTAGGTGTCCTGTATGGTGGGTTGTGGTAGTAGGTGTCCTGTATGGTGAGCTGTGGTAGTAGGTGTCCTGTATGGTGGGTTGTGGTAGTAGGTGTCCTGTATGGTGAGCTGTGGTAGTAGGTGTCCTGTATGGTGAGTTGTGGTAGTAGGTGTCCTGTATGGTGGGTTGTGGTAGTAGGTGTCCTGTATGGTGAGCTGAGGTAGTAGATGTCCTGTATGGTGAGTTGTGGTAGTAGGTGTCCTGTATGGTGGGTTGTGGTAGTAGGTGTCCTGTATGGTGAGTTGTGGTAGTAGGTGTCCTGTATGGTGAGTTGTGGTAGTAGGTGTCCTGTATGGTGAGTTGTGGTAGTAGGTGTCCTGTATGGTGGAGTTGTGGTAGTAGGTGTCCTGTATGGTGGGTTGTGGTAGTAGGTGTCCTGTATGGTGGGTTGTGGTAGTAGGTGTCCTGTATGGTGAGGTGGTAGTAGGTGTCCTGTATGGTGAGCTGTGTTAGTAGGTGTCCTGTATGGTGAGTTGTGGTAGTAGGTGTCCTGTATGGTGGGTTGTGGTAGTAGGTGTCCTGTATGGTGAGTTGTGGTAGTAGGTGTCCTGTATGGTGAGTTGTGGTAGTAGGTGTCCTGTATGGTGAGTTGTGATAGTAGGTGTCCTGTATGGTGAGTTGTGGTAGTAGGTGTCCTGTATAGTGGGTTGTGGTAGTAGGTGTCCTGTATGGTGGGTTGTGGCAGTAGGTGTCCTGTATGGTGAGCTGTGGTAGTAGGTGTCCTGTATGGTGGGTTGTGGTAGTAGGTGTCCTGTAAGGTGAGTTGTGGTAGCAGGTGTCCTGTATGGTGGGTTGTGGTAGTAGGTGTCCTGTATGGTGGGTTGTGGTAGTAGGTGTCCTGTATGGTGAGCTGTGGTAGTAGGTGTCCTGTATGGTGAGTTGTGGTAGTAGGTGTCCTGTATGGTGAGTTGTGGTAGTAGGTGTCCTGTATGGTGGGTTGTGGTAGTAGGTGTCCTGTATGGTGAGTTGTGGTAGTGGGTGTCCTGTATGGTGAGTTGTGGCAGTAGGTGTCCTGTATGGTGAGTTGTGGTAGTAGGTGTCCTGTATGGTGAGTTGTGGTAGTAGGTGTTCTGTATGGTGGGTTGTGGTAGTAGGTGTCCTGTATGGTGAGCTGTGGTAGTAGGTGTCCTGTATGGTGAGTTGTGGTAGTAGGTGTCCTGTATGGTGAGTTGTGGTAGTAGGTGTCCTGTATGGTGGGTTGTGGTAGTAGGTGTCCTGTATGGTGAGTTGTGGTAGTAGGTGTCCTGTATGGTGAGTTGTGGTAGAAGGTGTCCTGTATGGTGAGTTCTGGTAGGAGCTGTCCTGTATGGTGAGTTGTGGTAGTAGGTGTCCTGTATGGTGGGTTGTGGTAGTAGATGTCCTGTATGGTGAGTTGTGGTAGTAGGTGTCCTGTATGGTGAGTTGTGGTAGTAGGTGTCCTGTATGGTGGGTTGTGGTAGTAGGTGTCCTGTATGGTGAGCTGTGGTAGTAGGTGTCCTGTATGATGAGTTGTGGTAGTAGGTGTCCTGTATGGTGAGTTGTGGTAGTAGGTGTACTGTATGGTGGGTTGTGGTAGTAGGTGTCCTGTATGGTGAGCTGTGGTAGTAGGTGTCCTGTATGGTGGGTTGTGGTAGTAGGTGTCCTGTATGGTGAGCTGTGGTAGTAGGTGTCCTGTATGGTGAGTTGTGGTAGTAGGTGTCCTGTATGGTGAGTTGTGGTAGTAGGTGTCCTGTATGGTGGGTTGTGGTAGTAGGTGTCCTGTATGGTGAGCTGTGGTAGTAGGTGTCCTGTATGGTGAGTTGTGGTAGTAGGTGTCCTGTATGGTGGGTTGTGGTAGTAGGTGTCCTGTATGGTGAGTTGTGGTAGTAGGTGTCCTGTATGGTGAGTTGTGGTAGTAGGTGTCCTGTATGGTGGGTTGTGGTAGTAGGTGTCCTGTATGGTGGGTTGTGGTAGTAGATGTCCTGTATGGTGAGTTGTGGTAGTAGGTGTCCTGTATGGTGAGTTGTGGTAGTAGGTGTCCTGTATGGTGGGTTGTGGTAGTAGGTGTCCTGTATGGTGAGCTGTGGTAGTAGGTGTCCTGTATGATGAGTTGTGGTAGTAGGTGTCCTGTATGGTGAGTTGTGGTAGTAGGTGTACTGTATGGTGGGTTGTGGTAGTAGGTGTCCTGTATGGTGAGCTGTGGTAGTAGGTGTCCTGTATGGTGGGTTGTGGTAGTAGGTGTCCTGTATGGTGAGCTGTGGTAGTAGGTGTCCTGTATGGTGAGTTGTGGTAGTAGGTGTCCTGTATGGTGAGTTGTGGTAGTAGGTGTCCTGTATGGTGGGTTGTGGTAGTAGGTGTCCTGTATGGTGAGCTGTAGTAGTAGGTGTCCTGTATGGTGAGTTGTGGTAGTAGGTGTCCTGTATGGTGGGTTGTGGTAGTAGGTGTCCTGTATGGTGAGTTGTGGTAGTAGGTGTCCTGTATGGTGAGTTGTGGTAGTAGGTGTCCTGTATGGTGGGTTGTGGTAGTAGGTGTCCTGTATGGTGAGCTGTGTTAGTAGGTGTCCTGTATGGTGAGTTGTGGTAGTAGGTGTCCTGTATGGTGGGTTGTGGTAGTAGGTGTCCTGTATGGTGAGTTGTGGTAGTAGGTGTCCTGTATGGTGAGTTGTGGTATTAGGTGTCCTGTATGGTGGGTTGTGGTAGTAGGTGTCCTGTATGGTGGGTTGTGGTAGTAGGTGTCCTGTATGGTGGGTTGTGGTAGTAGGTGTCCTGTATGGTGGGTTGTGGTAGTAGGTGTCCTGTATGGTGAGGTGGTAGTAGGTGTCCTGTATGGTGAGCTGTGTTAGTAGGTGTCCTGTATGGTGAGTTGTGGTAGTAGGTGTCCTGTATGGTGGGTTGTGGTAGTAGGTGTCCTGTATGGTGAGTTGTGGTAGTAGGTGTCCTGTATGGTGAGTTGTGGTAGTAGGTGTCCTGTATGGTGAGTTGTGGTAGTAGGTGTCCTGTATGGTGAGTTGTGGTAGTAGGTGTCCTGTATGGTGGGTTGTGGTAGTAGGTGTCCTGTATGGTGGGTTGTGGCAGTAGGTGTCCTGTATGGTGAGCTGTGGTAGTAGGTGTCCTGTATGGTGGGTTGTGGTAGTAGGTGTCCTGTAAGGTGAGTTGTGGTAGCAGGTGTCCTGTATGGTGGGTTGTGGTAGTAGGTGTCCTGTATGGTGGGTTGTGGTAGTAGGTGTCCTGTATGGTGAGCTGTGGTAGTAGGTGTCCTGTATGGTGAGTTGTGGTAGTAGGTGTCCTGTATGGTGAGTTGTGGTAGTAGGTGTCCTGTATGGTGGGTTGTGGTAGTAGGTGTCCTGTATGGTGAGTTGTGGTAGTGGGTGTCCTGTATGGTGAGTTGTGGCAGTAGGTGTCCTGTATGGTGAGTTGTGGTAGTAGGTGTCCTGTATGGTGAGTTGTGGTAGTAGGTGTCCTGTATGGTGGGTTGTGGTAGTAGGTGTCCTGTATGGTGAGCTGTGGTAGTAGGTGTCCTGTATGGTGAGTTGTGGTAGTAGGTGTCCTGTATGGTGAGTTGTGGTAGTAGGTGTCCTGTATGGTGGGTTGTGGTAGTAGGTGTCCTGTATGGTGAGTTGTGGTAGTAGGTGTCCTGTATGGTGAGTTGTGGTAGAAGGTGTCCTGTATGGTGAGTTCTGGTAGGAGCTGTCCTGTATGGTGAGTTGTGGTAGTAGGTGTCCTGTATGGTGGGTTGTGGTAGTAGATGTCCTGTATGGTGAGTTGTGGTAGTAGGTGTCCTGTATGGTGAGTTGTGGTAGTAGGTGTCCTGTATGGTGGGTTGTGGTAGTAGGTGTCCTGTATGGTGAGCTGTGGTAGTAGGTGTCCTGTATGATGAGTTGTGGTAGTAGGTGTCCTGTATGGTGAGTTGTGGTAGTAGGTGTACTGTATGGTGGGTTGTGGTAGTAGGTGTCCTGTATGGTGAGCTGTGGTAGTAGGTGTCCTGTATGGTGGGTTGTGGTAGTAGGTGTCCTGTATGGTGAGCTGTGGTAGTAGGTGTCCTGTATGGTGAGTTGTGGTAGTAGGTGTCCTGTATGGTGAGTTGTGGTAGTAGGTGTCCTGTATGGTGGGTTGTGGTAGTAGGTGTCCTGTATGGTGAGCTGTGGTAGTAGGTGTCCTGTATGGTGAGTTGTGGTAATAGGTGTCCTGTATGGTGGGTTGTGGTAGTAGGTGTCCTGTATGGTGAGTTGTGGTAGTAGGTGTCCTGTATGGTGAGTTGTGGTAGTAGGTGTCCTGTATGGTGGGTTGTGGTAGTAGGTGTCCTGTATGGTGGGTTGTGGTAGTAGATGTCCTGTATGGTGAGTTGTGGTAGTAGGTGTCCTGTATGGTGAGTTGTGGTAGTAGGTGTCCTGTATGGTGGGTTGTGGTAGTAGGTGTCCTGTATGGTGAGCTGTGGTAGTAGGTGTCCTGTATGATGAGTTGTGGTAGTAGGTGTCCTGTATGGTGAGTTGTGGTAGTAGGTGTACTGTATGGTGGGTTGTGGTAGTAGGTGTCCTGTATGGTGAGCTGTGGTAGTAGGTGTCCTGTATGGTGGGTTGTGGTAGTAGGTGTCCTGTATGGTGAGCTGTGGTAGTAGGTGTCCTGTATGGTGAGTTGTGGTAGTAGGTGTCCTGTATGGTGAGTTGTGGTAGTAGGTGTCCTGTATGGTGGGTTGTGGTAGTAGGTGTCCTGTATGGTGAGTTGTGGTAGTAGGTGTCCTGTATGGTGGGTTGTGGTAGTAGGTGTCCTGTATGGTGAGTTGTGGTAGTATGTGTCCCGTATGGTGAGTTGTTGTAGGAGCTGTTGTGAATGGTGGGTTCTGGTAGTAGGTGTCCTGTATGGTTGGTTGTGGTAGTAGGTGTCCTGTATGGTGAGTTGTGGTAGTAGGTGTCCTGTATGGTGAGTTGTGGTAGGAGCTGTCTTTTATGGTGAGTTGTGGTAGTAGCTGTCCTGTATGGTGGGTTGTGGTAGTAGCTGTCCTGTATGGTGAGTTGTGGTAGGAGCTGTCCTGTATGGTGAGTTGTGGTAGGAGCTGTCTTTTATGGTGAGTTGTGGTAGTAGCTGTCCTGTATGGTGGGTTGTGGTAGTAGCTGTCCTGTATGGTGAGTTGTGGTAGGAGCTGTCCTGTATGGTGAGTTGTGGTAGGAGCTGTCCTGTATGGTGAGTTGTGGTAGTTGTTGTCGTGTATGGTGAGTTGTGGTAGTAGCTGTCCTGAATGGTGAGTTGTGGTAGTTGTTGTCGTGTATGGTGAGTTGTGGTAGTTGTTGTCGTGTATGGTGGGTTGTGGTAGTAGCTGTCCTGAATGGTGGGTTCTGGTAGTAGCTGTCCTGAATGGTGAGTTGTGGTAGTGGGTTGTCCTGAATGGTGGGTTCTGGTAGTAGCTGTCCTGAATGGTGAGTTGTGGTAGTTGTTGTCGTGTATGGTGGGTTGTGGAAGGAGTTGAAGGTTACAGGGTTGGTGTGAGTATGTCAGAAGTTCTATAGTGTGCTGTACCTCAGAGCTGAAAGTATCTGGCAGACATTACAGGGTTAGAGTCAGAGTGAGTATTCTGGGTGTTGGTAGGAGCTGTGCTGTACCTCAGAGTTGAAAGTATCTGGCAGACATTACAGGGTTAGAGTCAGAGTGAGTATTCTGGGTGTTGGTAGGAGCTGTTCTGTACCTCAGAGTTGAAAGTATCTGGCAGACATTACAGGGTTAGAGTCAGAGTGAGTATTCTGGGTGTTGGTAGGAGCTGTGCTGTACCTCAGAGTTGAAAGTATCTGGCAGACATTACAGGGTTAGAGTCAGAGTGAGTATTCTGGGTGTTGGTAGGAGCTGTTCTGTACCTCAGAGTTGAAGCGTATCTGGCAGACGTTACAAGAGATGATGGGCCTCTTGGTTTTCACCAGTGGAATGCCGAAGGTATGGTTGATCACCGCCTTCTGCACTGGGTCCATCTGTTTGAGAGGGAGAGAGAGAGAGAGAGAGAGAGAGAGAGAGAGAGAGAGAGAGAGAGAGAGAGAGAGAGAGAGAGAGAGAGAGGATAATCATGAGACAGGGAAATCATGTATAGGCTACTGTACACCTGGCACTGTATAGCCTAACCCTGTATAGCCTAACCCTGTATAGCCTAACCCTGTTCACCTGACCCTGTTCACCTGACCCTGTTCACCAGACCCTGTATAGCCTAACCCTGTTCACCTAACCCTGTATAGCCTAAACCTGTTCACCTGATCCTGCTCACCTGACCCTGTTAACCTAACCCTGTTCACCTAACCCTGTTCACCTAACCCTGTTCACCTAACCCTGTTCACCTAACCCTGTTCACCTGACCCTGTTCACCTGACCCTGTTCACCTGACCCTGTTCACCTGGCCCTGTTCACCTAACCCTGTTCACCTGACCCTATTCACCTGACCCTGCTCACCTAACCCTGTTCACCTGACCCTGTTCGCCTAACCCTACCATGACCCTGTTAACCTAACCCGGTTAACTTGACCCTTTTAACCTGACCCTGTTCACCTGACCCTGTTAACCTAACCCTGCTAACTTGACCCTCCCTGTGTGTGTATGTGTGTGTGTGTGTGTGTGTGTGTGTGTGTGTGTGTGTGTTTGTCTGTGTGCAGCAGCCAAGCAGACCGAAGCATTATTTGACAACTGTTAAAGTACTACAGCTGTCATTACACTCTGTCATACCTGAAAGACTCCATACAGCTCTGAGACTCCAAAAAGCTCTGAAAGACTCCAGAAAGTCCTAAAAGACTCCTAAAGCCCTAAAAGACTCCAGAAAGTCCTAAAAGACTCCAAAAGCCCTGAAAGACTCCAAAAGCCCTGAGACTCCATACTGCCCTGAAAGACTCCAAAAGCCCTAAAGGACTCCAAAAGCCCTGACAGACTCCAAAAGCCCTGAAAGACTCCAAAAGCCCTGAAAGACTCCAAAAGTCCTAAAAGACTCCAAAAGCCCTAAAGGACTCCAAAAGCCCTGAAAGACTCCAAAAGCCCTGAAAGACTCCAAAAGCCCTGAAAGACACCAAAAGCCCTGAAAGACTCCAAAAGCCCTGAAAGACTCCAGAAGCCCTGAAAGACTCCAAAAGCCCTGAAAGACACCAAAAGCCCTGAAAGACTCCAAAAGCCCTGAAAGACTCCAAAAGCCCTGAAAGACTCCATACTGCCCTGAAAGACTCCATACTGCCCTGAAAGACTCCAAAAGCCCTGAAAGACTCCATACTGCCCTGAAAGACTCCATACTGCCCTGAACGACTCCATACTGCCCTGAAAGATTCCAAAAGCCCTGAAAGACTCCATACTGCCCTGAAAGACTCCATACTGCCCTGAAAGACTCCATACTGCCCTGAAAGACTCCAAAAGCCCTGAACGGCTCCATACTGCCCTGAAAGACTCCAAAAGCCCCGAAAGACTCCATACTGCCCTGAAAGACTCCATACTGCTCTGAAAGACTCCAAAAGGCCCTAAAAGACTCAAAAAGCTCTGAAAGCCTCCAAAAGCAATTGATTCAGCAGGCTACTGGCATTACAAACCTAGCTGAAACACTACTATAGCTCTGTTGGCATAACTTTTATAGGTAACTGTGACACCTTTTGTAAACAGAATATGCGCTCCAAGAATGACGGATTCCATCCAAATCATCATGGTTCCTGGACCCTGTCCACGCGTTTTAAGGCTGCGTTGAGACAATGACTTAATAGTGACCCAAACCCTGCTCAGATAATCCCCACCATTGTGTTGCTGAGTTATAGTGTTGCTGCAAATGTACATTGTCCCAGGGGTGTTGGCAGTCATAATGTAAGTAACCTAATGTCTGTCCCTCTAACTCCCCCGAATGCCTCTGTCAGTTCTACAGCTATTGTCAGCAGTAATCGTGTGCCTCTGAACCTGAGTTATACTGCTAGCCCTAGTATGAAAGCCACTGTGTGAAGTTTACCCTGCAGCTCAAACATAAATATCAGCTCAAACATAAATATCACTGTCATGTTTACCTCTGATAAGCCTCTCAGTAAAGTAATAAAAACAATCAAGAATCATAGAAAATAACTAAAAATAGCCCACATTAACCTATGTAGCCTAAAAAACAAGTTTCATGAAATCGATAACATGCTAGTAAGAGATAATATTCATATACTGACAAACAGGTTAACCTTCCTCACCTAAAGTCCATTCTTGAGGGCAGTTGCTGTAGACCACCAAGTGCTAACTGTCAGTATCTGGATAATACTGTATGTGTGAAATGCTTGATAATTTATGTGATATCAACAGAGAGGTATATTTTCTGGGTGATCTAAATATTGACTGGCTTTCATCAAGCTTCCCACTTAAGAAAAAGCTTCAATCTGTAACCAGTGCATGCAACCTGGTTCAGGTTATCAGGCAACCTACCAGGGTATTTACAAATGTATTGATCTCATCTTTACAAACCCGGCTAAAACATCTTAAATTAAATTTTGGGCAAAAAGGCGAACTCGGCTCCATCATTCATTGAATCAGATGGTTCATTCATCATTAAAACCCCACTGATATATAACTTCTTTAATTATATACCTGTATATTTTTTAAACTTAGGCATGACATGACAACCATGACAATAACAAATTCTGAACCTATACTGTACATCCATATATAACTGACCGAATTATGAAAGGCAAGCATTGTAAATTTGAATTACGTAAAGTGAGTGTGGAAAAGGTGCATTTTTTGTTATTGTCTATCAACAACGACAAGCTTTTCTGGGTCTGGACAACTAGAATGGAAAATTATTGGGGATGAAAGCAGATTATATTGACACTCCTATTTGTCAATCCGAGCCTACAGCAAAGTGAGTGTCCTCAGGCCTGGAGAGAAGCAAAGGTCATTCTGCTAAGAATAGCAAAGCACCGTTTACTGGCGCAAACAGCCAACCAATCACCCTGTTACCAACCCTTAGTAAACCTTTGGGAAAAAATGTGTTTGACCAGATACAATGGTATTTCACGGAAAACTATTTAACAACAGACTTTCAGAACACTTATAGGGAAGGGCATTCAACATATATGGAACTTACACAAATGACTGATGATTTGCTGAGATAAATTTATAATAAGAAGATTGATAATATAATGTTAAAAGCTGCAGAAACAGCTCTTACATCCATAATCTGTGGCTTTACATCCCCTGCTATATTGTGAATTGAGAGTTACCTGTCTAACAGAACACAGAGGGTGTTCTTTAATGGAAGCCTCATAAACATAATCCAGGTAAAATCAGGCATTCCCCAGAGCAGCTGTGTAGGTCCCTTACTTTAAAAAATCTTTACTAATGACCTGCCACTGGCACTGAGTAAAGCCTGTGTGTCTATGTATGCTGATGACACAACACTATACACGTTGTGGTAGAGTAGAGTGTAATAATGTGTTATATTGTAGATATGTTGTGGTAGAGTAGTGTGTAATAATGTGTTGTATTGTAGATATGTTGTGGTAGAGTAGTGTGTAATAATGTGTTTTATTGTAGATATGTTGTGGTAGAGTGTAATAATGTGTTGTATTGTAGATATGTTGTGGTAGAGTAGTGTGTATTAATGTGTATTGTAGATATGTTATGGTAGAGTGTAATAATGTGTTATGTTGTAGATATGTTGTGGTAGAGTAGTGTGTATTAATGTGTATTGTAGATATGTTATGGTAGAGTAGAGTGTAATAATGTGTTATATTGTAGATATGTTATGGTAGAGTAGTGTGTAATAATGTGTTGTATTGTAGATATGTTGTGGTAGAGTAGTGTGTAATAATGTGTTTTATTGTAGATATGTTGTGGTAGAGTGTAATAATGTGTTGTATTGTAGATATGTTGTGGTAGAGTAGTGTGTAATAATGTGTTGTATTGTAGATATGTTGTGGTAGAGTAGTGTGTAATAATGTGTTGTATTGTAGATATGTTGTGGTAGAGTAGTGTGTAATAATGTGTTGTATTGTAGATATGTTGTGGTAGTGTGTAATAATGTGTTGTATTGTAGATATGTTGTGGTAGAGTAGTGTGTAATAATGTGTTGTATTGTAGATATGTTGTGGTAGATTAGTGTGTAATAATGTGTTGTATTGTAGATATGTTGTGGTAGAGTAGTGTGTAATAATGTGTATTGTAGATATGTTATGGTAGAGCAGTGTGTAATAATGTGTATTGTAGATATGTTGTGGTAGAGTGTAATAATGTGTTGTATTGTAGATATGTTATGGTAGAGTAGTGTGTAATAATGTGTTGTATTGTAGATATGTTGTGGTAGAGTAGTGTGTAATAATGTGTTTTATTGTAGATATGTTGTGGTAGAGTGTAATAATGTGTTGTATTGTAGATATGTTGTGGTAGAGTAGTGTGTATTAATGTGTATTGTAGATATGTTATGGTAGAGTAGAGTGTAATAATGTGTTGTATTGTAGATATGTTGTGGTAGAGTAGTGTGTAATAATGTGTTGTATTGTAGATATGTTGTGGTAGAGTAGTGTGTAATAATGTGTTGTATTGTAGATATGTTGTGGTAGAGTAGTGTGTAATAATGTGTTGTATTGTAGATATGTTGTGGTAGTGTGTAATAATGTGTTGTATTGTAGATATGTTGTGGTAGAGTAGTGTGTAATAATGTGTTGTATTGTAGATATGTTGTGGTAGATTAGTGTGTAATAATGTGTTGTATTGTAGATATGTTGTGGTAGAGTAGTGTGTAATAATGTGTATTGTAGATATGTTATGGTAGAGCAGTGTGTAATAATGTGTATTGTAGATATGTTGTGGTAGAGTGTAATAATGTGTTGTATTGTAGATATGTTGTGGTAGAATAGTGTGTAATAATGTGTTTTATTGTAGATATGTTGTGGTAGAATAGTGTGTAATAATGTGTTTTATTGTAGATATGTTGTGGTAGAGTGTAATAATGTGTTGTATTGTAGATATGTTGTGGTAGAGTAGTGTGTATTAATGTGTATTGTAGATATGTTATGGTAGAGTAGAGTGTAATAATGTGTTATATTGTAGATATGTTATGGTAGAGTAGTGTGTAATAATGTGTTGTATTGTAGATATGTTGTGGTAGATTAGTGTGTAATAATGTGTTGTATTGTAGATATGTTGTGGTAGAGTAGTGTGTAATAATGTGTATTGTAGATATGTTATGGTAGAGCAGTGTGTAATAATGTGTATTGTAGATATGTTGTGGTAGAGTAGTGTGTAATAATGTGTTGTATTGTAGATATGTTGTGGTAGAATAGTGTGTAATAATGTGTTTTATTGTAGATATGTTGTGGTAGAGTGTAATAATGTGTTGTATTGTAGATATGTTGTGGTAGAGTAGTGTGTATTAATGTGTATTGTAGATATGTTATGGTAGAGTAGAGTGTAATAATGTGTTATATTGTAGATATGTTGTGGTAGAGTGTAATAATGTGTTGTATTGTAGATATGTTGTGGTAGAGTAGTGTGTTGTATTGTAGATATGTTGGGGTAGAGTGTAATAATGTGTTGTGTTGTAGATATGTTGTGGTAGAGTGTAATAATGTGTTGTATTGTAGATATGTTGTGGTAGAGTAGTGTGTAATAATGTGTTGTATTGTAGATATGTTGTGGTAGAGTGTAATAATGTGTTGTATTGTAGATATGTTGTGGTAGTGTGTAATAATGTGTTGTATTGTAGATATGTTGTGGTAGAGTAGTGTGTAATAATGTGTTGTATTGTAGATATGTTATGGTAGATTAGTGTGTAATAATGTGTTGTATTGTAGATATGTTGTGGTAGAGTAGTGTGTAATAATGTGTATTGTAGATATGTTATGGTAGAGCAGTGTGTAATAATGTGTATTGTAGATATGTTGTGGTAGAGTAGTGTGTAATAATGTGTTGTATTGTAGATATGTTGTGGTATAATAGTGTGTAATAATGTGTTTTATTGTAGATATGTTGTGGTAGAGTGTAATAATGTGTTGTATTGTAGATATGTTGTGGTAGAGTAGTGTGTATTAATGTGTATTGTAGATATGTTATGGTAGAGTAGAGTGTAATAATGTGTTATATTGTAGATATGTTATGGTAGAGTAGTGTGTATTAATGTGTTGTATTGTAGATATGTTGTGGTAGAGTAGTGTGTAATAATGTGTTTTATTGTAGATATGTTGTGGTAGAGTGTAATAATGTGTTGTATTGTAGATATGTTGTGGTAGAGTAGTGTGTAATAATGTGTTATATTGTAGATATGTTGTGGTAGAGTAGTGTGTTGTATTGTAGATATGTTGGGGTAGAGTGTAATAATGTGTTGTGTTGTAGATATGTTGTGGTAGAGTGTAATAATGTGTTGTATTGTAGATATGTTGTGGTAGAGTAGTGTGTAATAATGTGTTGTATTGTAGATATGTTGTGGTAGAGTGTAATAATGTGTTGTATTGTAGATATGTTGTGGTAGAGTAGTGTGTTGTATTGTAGATATGTTGGGGTAGAGTGTAATAATGTGTTGTGTTGTAGATATGTTGTGGTAGAGTGTAATAATGTGTTGTATTGTAGATATGTTGTGGTAGAGTAGTGTGTATTATTGTGTATTGTAGATATGTTATGGTAGAGTAGAGTGTAATAATGTGTTGTATTGTAGATATGTTGTGGTAGAGTAGTGTGTAATAATGTGTTATATTGTAGATATGTTGTGGTAGAGTAGTGTGTTGTATTGTAGATATGTTGGGGTAGAGTGTAATAATGTGTTGTGTTGTAGATATGTTGTGGTAGAGTGTAATAATGTGTTGTATTGTAGATATGTTGTGGTAGAGTAGTGTGTAATAATGTGTTGTATTGTAGATATGTTGTGGTAGAGTGTAATAATGTGTTGTATTGTAGATATGTTGTGGTAGAGTAGTGTGTAATAATGTGTTGTATTGTAGATATGTTGTGGTAGATTAGTGTGTAATAATGTGTTGTATTGTAGATATGTTGTGGTAGAGTAGTGTGTAATAATGTGTATTGTAGATATGTTATGGTAGAGCAGTGTGTAATAATGTGTATTGTAGATATGTTGTGGTAGAGTAGTGTGTAATAATGTGTTGTATTGTAGATATGTTGTGGTAGAATAGTGTGTAATAATGTGTTTTATTGTAGATATGTTGTGGTAGAGTGTAATAATGTGTTGTATTGTAGATATGTTGTGGTAGAGTAGTGTGTAATAATGTGTTATATTGTAGATATGTTGTGGTAGAGTAGTGTGTTGTATTGTAGATATGTTGGGGTAGAGTGTAATAATGTGTTGTGTTGTAGATATGTTGTGGTAGAGTGTAATAATGTGTTGTATTGTAGATATGTTGTGGTAGAGTAGTGTGTAATAATGTGTTGTATTGTAGATATGTTGTGGTAGAGTGTAATAATGTGTTGTATTGTAGATATGTTGTGGTAGTGTGTAATAATGTGTTGTATTGTAGATATGTTGTGGTAGAGTAGTGTGTAATAATGTGTTGTATTGTAGATATGTTATGGTAGATTAGTGTGTAATAATGTGTTGTATTGTAGATATGTTGTGGTAGAGTAGTGTGTAATAATGTGTATTGTAGATATGTTATGGTAGAGCAGTGTGTAATAATGTGTATTGTAGATATGTTGTGGTAGAGTAGTGTGTAATAATGTGTTGTATTGTAGATATGTTGTGGTATAATAGTGTGTAATAATGTGTTTTATTGTAGATATGTTGTGGTAGAGTGTAATAATGTGTTGTATTGTAGATATGTTGTGGTAGAGTAGTGTGTATTAATGTGTATTGTAGATATGTTATGGTAGAGTAGAGTGTAATAATGTGTTATATTGTAGATATGTTATGGTAGAGTAGTGTGTATTAATGTGTTGTATTGTAGATATGTTGGGGTAGAGTGTAATAATGTGTTGTGTTGTAGATATGTTGTGGTAGAGTGTAATAATGTGTTGTATTGTAGATATGTTGTGGTAGAGTAGTGTGTAATAATGTGTTGTATTGTAGATATGTTGTGGTAGAGTGTAATAATGTGTTGTATTGTAGATATGTTGTGGTAGAGTAGTGTGTAATAATGTGTTGTATTGTAGATATGTTGTGGTAGATTAGTGTGTAATAATGTGTTGTATTGTAGATATGTTGTGGTAGAGTAGTGTGTTATAATGTGTATTGTAGATATGTTATGGTAGAGTAGTGTGTAATAATGTGTATTGTAGATATGTTGTGGTAGAGTGTAATAATGTGTTGTATTGTAGATATGTTGTGGTAGAGTAGTGTGTAATAATGTGTTTTATTGTAGATATGTTGTGGTAGAGTGTAATAATGTGTTGTATTGTAGATATGTTGTGGTAGAGTAGTGTGTATTAATGTGTATTGTAGATATGTTATGGTAGAGTAGAGTGTAATAATGTGTTATATTGTAGATATGTTATGGTAGAGTAGTGTGTAATAATGTGTTGTATTGTAGATATGTTGTGGTAGAGTAGTGTGTAATAATGTGTTATATTGTAGATATGTTGTGGTAGAGTAGTGTGTAATAATGTGTTGTATTGTAGATATGTTGTGGTAGAGTAGTGTGTAATAATGTGTTATATTGTAGATATGTTGTGGTAGAGTAGTGGGTAATAATGTGTTGTATTGTATGCTGGGCGGCAGGATAGCATAGCGGTTAGAGCTTTGGACTAGTAACTGGAAGGTTGCAGGTTCAAACCCCCGAGCTGACAATGTACAACTCTGTCTTTCTGCCCCTGAACAGGCAGTTAACCTACTGGTGGTACCTCCCTGTTTCAGTCTGTTTTCATACAAAATTCAACATCTTTGTAGCAGGTGCATGGTAACAGTTGAATAAGATGAGAACAGAGAAGAAACCCGCACACTGCTCTTGACAGTGTCACTGTTACTTCATAAGCTTTGCATATTGGCCTATCAGATGGGGTTGGAGTCAAGGGAAATAAGTACGTGTTACCAAATATAACAATGTGCATTTCAGAAATATAAGTGTGTAAATAAAATGTATTAAACACATTTGTAAAACCACAACGACCCATCAAGCAAGATTTCATTGGGTACAGCGCAAGAAAAATTGAAAATGAGGTCGTGCTTCTCCTTTTCAGTTCGTTATCTTCCGTTTGGTGCCTAACATACACTTCAATGGTTTGAAAGCTATGTGGGCTGGTGCAGCTGCTTTGTGAGGGAATGGCCGCACGCAAATTGTTTCAGCTGGGGTGTCCATCATGAGGATGTTAGGCCTGTAAGGCCCCTCAGCATAAATGGAACTGACTAGCTTTAGCTCCAGGACAACGCTGTGCAGGATAGTAAGTCCCTAGTTAAACCACAGTCCCAGACACAAAGAGACAGGAAATCCAGTCAGCCTGTCCTGTGGTCTCTGAACTGAACAGAGTCCACAACCCTTATCAGAACCATCATTTATTCTTGGGCTCATATTTAATTGACAGCATTAGCAGATGATACATCGTTGGCGTGGATTTCGACTAAGCAGAGCCAACGGTCTAGCACTTCATTTTGTGCAGCCTACGCTGTAGCATTGGCATGCAGCTTCACTGGACAAAATAAAACTTTATTAGACCGTTTTGAATTACATTTCCATTCCTTGACATGTCTTCGTAAAAATAATTTTTAAACTGTAAGTTACTCAGACAGTTACTGAGACATAAATCTCTCTCAACTCGAGTGTAAAAAACAAACTCATTTTAGATTGTACATTTAGATGATAACCATACATTTCTTCTCATTGTCTTACAGCCAGAGCGAGCCACGTATACAAACTGCTTAAGTTGGCTGGAGAGACGGCCGAGGGGAGAGGCTGAAATGAATACGCTCTTAAGTCAAACAAAAACAATTTGGAAATCTGCACTGGGATTGTAACAAGGCAACCCAAAATGGGAAAAACTAAACAGATAAGAGGAACAGAGAGAGAGAAGGCTGAGACAGGGAGCAGAGTGACAGCACAGACCATCTGTAGAGAGAGGAGAGGAGAGGAGAGGAGAGGAGAGGAGAGGAGAGGAGAGGAGAGGAGAGGAGAGGAGAGGAGAGGAGAGGAGAGGAGAGGAGAGGAGAGGAGGATCAGGCTCATCCTGACATCTCACATTCTTATCTCTTCTGGTCCTCTTCCCCCTCTTTCTCCCTCTCCCCTTTCTCCCTCCCCCTCTACCCCATTCATCCAATTTCCCAGAACGTATCTCTCATCTCTCCAAGCCTTTTCTGGGTCTGCTGTCCACATGGAAACACACAGGAAGAGAGGATGGATCACGCCCAGTAACGCTGGACTCTGATGACATAGTGTTCCTGGACCTCCAGGAGTATACGACCCCCTGCAGCCAGCTTGGTCATTGGTAAATGCTCTATAACGTGTATTAAAAGAACAGAAACCGCAGCTCTAAACTAGTCCTGTTTCATAGCCATATATCCTGCAAATGAAAACAAACACCACTTCCACCAAATGTTGATCAAATGCATATGTAACCCTCACACATGAACAAAGCTGTCGTCAGTGTGTGTGTGTGTGTGTGTGTGTGTGTGTGTGTGTGTGTGTGTGTGCGTGCGTGCGTGCGTGCGTGCGTGCGTGCGTGTGTGCGTGTGTGTGTGTCCAGTTTAATGAGAGCTTAACAGAACAGTACTGGGGGGTTGAGTCACTGAGTCCAGGCCAGTATTTTTGGGTGGTGCTCCACCTCTCTTCACTACGTCTGGGTGGAGGTACAGTCAAACAGTGGGTTAGGGTTAGGGTTGAGTCACTGAGTCCAGGCCAGTATTTTGGGTGGTGCTCCACCTCTCTTTACTACGTCTGGGTGGAGGTCCTGTCAAACAGTGGGTTAGGGTTAGGGTTGAGTCACTGAGTCCAGGCCAGTATTTTGGGTGGTGCTCCACCTCTCTTCACTACGTCTGGGTGGAGGTACTGTCAAACAGTGGGTTAGGGTTAGGGTTGAGTCACTGAGTCCAGGCCAGTATTTTGGGTGGTGCTCCACCTCTCTTCACTACGTCTGGGTGGAGGTACAGTCAAACAGTGGGTTAGGGTTAGGGTTGAGTCACTGAGTCCAGGTCAGTATTTTGGGTGGTGCTCCACCTCTCTTCACTACGTCTGGGTGGAGGTACTGTCAAACAGTGGGTTAGGGTTAGGGTTGAGTCACTGAGTCCAGGCCAGTATTTTGGGTGGTGCTCCACCTCTCTTCACTACGTCTGGGTGGAGGTACTGTCAAACAGTGGGTTAGGGTTAGGGTTGAGTCACTGAGTCCAGGCCAGTATTTTGGGTGGTGCTCCACCTCTCTTCACTACGTCTGGGTGGAGGTACTGTCAAACAGTGGGTTAGGGTTAGGGTTGAGTCACTGAGTCCAGGCCAGTATTTTGGGTGGTGCTCCACCTCTCTTCACTACGTCTGGGTGGAGGTACAGTCAAACAGTGGGTTAGGGTTAGGGTTGAGTCACTGAGTCCAGGCCAGTATTTTGGGTGGTGCTCCACCTCTCTTCACTACGTCTGGGTGGAGGTACTGTCAAACAGTGGGTTAGGGTTAGGGTTGAGTCACTGAGTCCAGGCCAGTATTTTGGGTGGTGCTCCACCTCTCTTCACTACGTCTGGGTGGAGGTACTGTCAAACAGTGGGTTAGGGTTAGGGTTGAGTCACTGAGTCCAGGCCAGTATTTTGGGTGGTGCTCCACCTCTCTTCACTACGTCTGGGTGGAGGTACTGTCAAACAGTGGGTTAGGGTTAGGGTTGAGTCACTGAGTCCAGGCCAGTATTTTGGGTGGTGCTCCACCTCTCTTCACTACGTCTGGGTGGAGGTACAGTCAAACAGTGCTCAAGCCAACAGGTACTTCTCAGTCACTGCTCCACTGCCCTCTGATCTCCAGTAAAACGTTTGTCCAGAAAGAGAGTGGTTTCCATGGTTTCCAGGTGTTTGATGCCAATCCATTTGCTCCGTTCCGGCCATTATTATGAGCCGTCCTCCCCTCAGCAGCCTCCACTGACGAGCACACACACACACACACACCATAAAGGGGCATCAGTCACTCACTCAGACACAGTACAAGTCAACAGTCCAACACACCTCTCTTCTCCTAATAGTGTGTTTTAAAGGGACAATTAGCAGTATAAATTAATGATATGTAGCAATTCATTCTTAACTTATAAATGCCTCATGAGCTTAGTTTAATTGTTGTACCCCATCAGAACCCAAAATAGAAGCTTGTTTTACTCCAATGTTTGTAAACAAAGTAAATGTAAACAAACACTGTACAGCCTCAAAACATGGTCAAAACTATAATGTTGATATCATGAATGGTCAGTCCATGCATCCATAGCTCTGTCTATGAATTTGAGAGTGGTTACATTTCTCCCTCCTCATCCCTCATGTTTTTACTGAAACTGTGACACTGAGTGAGCTTTGTTATTGTTTCAACTGCTGATTGGTCATTCAACAGAAAACAGAATCACAACAATGTCTGTAAAACAGCCCAAACACCGGCATACCACACATCTCTCAAACACACAGCCCAGACAGCAGCATACCACACATCTCTCAAACACACAGCCCAGACATTAACATACCACACATCTCTCAAACACACAGCCCAGACAGCGGCATACCACACATCTCTCAAACACACAGCCCAGACAGCGGCATACCACACATCTCTCAAACACACAGCCCAGACATTAACATACCACACATCTCTCAAACACACAGCCCAGACAGCAGCATACCACACATCTCTCAAACACACAGCCCAGACATTAACATACCACACATCTCTCAAACACACAGCCCAGACAGCGGCATACCACACATCTCTCAAACACACAGCCCAGACAGCGGCATACCACACATCTCTCAAACACACAGCCCAGACAGCGGCATACCACACATCTCTCAAACACACAGCCCAGACAGCAGCATACCACACATCTCTCAAACACACAGCACTAAACAACTGCATACCACACCTCTCAAACACACAGCACTAAACAACTGCATACCACACCTCTCAAACACACAGCACTAAACAACTGCATACCACACCTCTCAAACACACAGCACTAAACAACTGCATACCACACCTCTCAAACACACAGCACTAAACAACTGCATACCACACCTCTCAAACACACAGCACTAAACAACTGCATACCACACCTCTCAAACACACAGCACTAAACAACTGCATACCACACCTCTCAAACACACAGCACTAAACAACTGCATACCACACCTCTCAAACACACAGCACTAAACAACTGCATACCACACCTCTCAAACACACAGCACTAAACAACTGCATACCACACCTCTCAAACACACAGCACTAAACAACTGCATACCACACCTCTCAAACACACAGCACTAAACAACTGCATACCACACATCTCAAACACACAGCACTAAACAACTGCATGCACCACAATAAAAGCCAAGGTTTTTTCTCACTTTTCTCTCTCGCTGTGTTTCTTTCTCATCTTCCTTCCCTCTATCTCTCTCTCTCCACTTCTTTTCTCTCTTTCTCTCTCTTTCTCATCTTCCTTCCCTCTATCTCTCTCTCTCTGTGTGCGTTTATCATTGCCGTGAAAGATGAAATGTTTCAGCTGTGGCGCTAAACATACATTCCAACTATACACTGCTCTGTTTCATGCTGTGACAAGAGGAGCAACAACTCCACCATGCCAGACGAAACATCCTTTGAAGCCCAACGTGTTTGTGTGTGTTTGCATGTGTGCCCGCCGGCGTGCAAGCGTGTGTGTGTGTGTGCATGCGTGTGTGTACCGAAGTTTCTGCTTTTGAGTCCTGCCCAGGCTTAGAGTATCTCAACATGAAATCACTCGCCTCTGTCCCATATCTCTCTGTATTCAACACTACTGCTGCTTCTGGTTCTATACTCACCCTCTTCTCCTGGTCTGAGTCGGCTGGATCTTTAAGCTGCATGCTTCCAGAGACACATTGAGGGAGTGTGTCTCTGTCTCTTCACTCTGGTATAAACTCAGTAGTTAATGTATCTAGTGGTGCTTTCCATCCATCTCTCTCTCTTTTCTTCCTCTCTGTCTTTAATCCTTCTGTCTTGTGTCTCTATGTTGCCATAAGGAACATCTCTGTCCTTTCTCTACTGACACATCACCTAGCTAGCAAGTGTCTGTCTCATCTACTCCCCTCTCTCTCTCTCTCTCTCTCTCTCTTTCTCTCTCTCTCTCTCTCTATCACATGCAAACTCAAAAATTACACACATCAGAACTCATTCCACTTAAAGTGCTAAATCATAGTCTGTTTCAGGGTCCTTCGGGGAAATATTCATCAGGAGGTCTCAGAAGAGGGGCAGGATTATATGTACCATGTGAGATTAGACCTTCCACAGTTTAGACAGATACAGTGCCTTGCGAAAGTATTCGGACCCTTGAACTTTGCGACCTTTTGCCACATTTCAGGCTTCAAACATAAAGATATAAAACTGTATTTTTTTGTGAAGAATCAACAACAAGTGGGACACAATCATGAAGTGGAACGACATTTATTGGATATTTCAAACTTTTTTAACAAATCAAAAACTGAAAAATTGGGCGTGCAAAATTATTCAGCCCCCTTAAGTTAATACTTTGTAGCGCCACCTTTTGCTGCGATTACAGCTGTAAGTCGCTTGGGGTCTGTCTCTATCAGTTTTGCACATCGAGAGACTGACATTTTTTCCCATTCCTACTTGCAAAACAGCTCGAGCTCAGTGAGGTTGGATGGAGAGCATTTGTGAACAGCAGTTTTCAGTTCTTTCCACAGATTCTCGATTGGATTCAGGTCTGGACTTTGACTTGGCCATTCTAACACCTGGATATGTTTATTTTTGAACCATTCCATTGTAGATTTTGCTTTATGTTTTGGATCATTGTCTTGTTGGAAGACAAATCTCCGTCCCAGTCTCAGGTCTTTTGCAGACTCCATCAGGTTTTCTTCCAGAATGGTCCTGTATTTGGCTCCATCCATCTTCCCATCAATTTTAACCATCTTCCCTGTCCCTGCTGAAGAAAAGCAGGCCCAAACCATGATGCTGCCACCACCATGTTTGACAGTGGGGATGGTGTGTTCAGGGTGATGAGCTCTGTTGCTTTTACGCCAAACATAACGTTTTGCATTGTTGCCAAACAGTTCAATTTTGGTTTTATCTGACCAGAGCACCTTCTTCCACATGTTTGGTGTGTCTCCCCGGTGGCTTGTGCCAAACTTTAAACAACACTTTTTATGGATATCTTTAAGAAATGGCTTTCTTCTTGCCACTCTTCCATAAAGGCCAGATTTGTGCAATATACGACTGATTGTTGTCCTATGGACAGAGACTCCCACCTCAGCTGTAGATCTCTGCAGTTCATCCAGAGTGATCATGGGCCTCTTGGCTGCATCTCTGATCAGTCTTCTCCTTGTATGAGCTGAAAGTTTAGAGGGACGGCCAGGTCTTGGTAGATTTGCAGTGGTCTGATACTCCTTCCATTTCCATATTATCGCTTGCACAGTGCTCCTTGGGATGTTTAAAGCTTGGGAAATCTTTTTGTATCCAAATCCGGCTTTAAACTTCTTCACAACAGTATCTCGGACCGGCCTGGTGTGTTCCTTGTTCTTCATGATGCTCTCTGCGCTTTTAACGGACCTCTGAGACTATCACAGTGCAGGTGCATTTATACGGAGACTTGATTACACACAGGTGGATTGTATTTATCATCATTAGCCATTTAGGTCAACATTGGATCATTCAGAGATCCTCACTGAACTTCTGGAGAGAGTTTGCTGCACTGAAAGTAAAGGGGCTGAATAATTTTGCACGCCCAATTTTTCAGTTTTTGATTTGTTAAAAAAGTTTGAAATATCCAATAAATGTTGTTCCACTTCATGATTGTGTCCCACTTGTTGTTGATTCTTCACAAAAAAATACAGTTTTATATCTTTATGTTTGAAGCCTGAAATGTGGCAAAAGGTCGCAAAGTTCAAGGGGGCCGAATACTTTCGCAAGGCACTGTATAGAGAGCACCTGAGGCTCTAGTATTAGAGAAAGTAGTTTGAAGGGAGAGGGAGAGAGAGAGATAGATAGAGAGAGGGGGAGGGACATAGAGAGAGGGGGAGGGACATAGAGAGAGGGGGAGGGACATAGAGAGAGGGGGAGGGACATAGAGAGAGGGGGAGGGACATAGAGAGAGGGGGAGGGACATAGAGAGAGGGGGAGGGACATAGAGAGAGGGGGAGGGACATAGAGAGAGCGGGAGGGACATAGAGAGAGGGGGAGGGACATAGAGAGAGGGGGAGGGACATAGAGAGAGGGGGAGGGACATAGAGAGAGGGGGAGGGACATAGAGAGAGGGAGAGGGACATAGAGAGAGGGAGAGGGACATAGAGAGAGGGACATAGAGAGAGGGACATAGAGAGAGGGACATAGAGAGAGGGGGAGGGACATAGAGAGAGGGGGAGGGACATAGAGAGAGGGGGAGGGACATAGAGAGAGGGGGAGGGACATAGAGAGAGGGAGAGAGAGAGAGAGAGAGAGAGAGAGAGAGAGAGATGCAGGTGGGGGCTACAGCAGGTAAGATTCAACAAGTCTGCACATGGCTCTCATGATCAGACAGCTTTGTTGTAAATTCCTGAATCTGCCGCCTGAGCGAGGTGTGTGCTTGCATGCGTGGGCCACCTACCTACCTCAGCCTTTAACCTAGTACCACCAGTAGCTGCTGATAAATGATGCAGTGTCTCAAGGCACACTGGGCCAGACAGGCACACAGCCAGGTGTAGAACAAATCACATTGTAGAGGCATTCAAGTTACAGGTCATTGGGAGAAGACAGTCAGGCAGACCATTTAATATTAGAGGCTATGAAAAAGTATTTTTTATTTAGCCTTCAGCTATCTCCTCAGACATTGAGATCCTGCTTAATGTAAGTTACCAGCACAAAGAGCAATAAAAATACATCAAATTGTCTTTGTCACATGCACCGAATACAACACCTTACCATGAAAGACTCATCTACAAGCCCTTAACCAACCATGCAGTTTTAAGAAAATAGAGTTAAGAATAGATTTAATAAATAAAATAAAACTTTTAAAATAGAATAAAAGTAAGACAATAAAATAACAATAATTAGGGTATATATACGGGGGGGCTGGTCAATGCAAATAGTCTGGGTGGCCATTTGATTATATACCTGCTTATGTAGTAAACCACCTACAGGCTACTGTACCATCACTGAAAGGCTTAAGATTTGGTATCTCTCTCTCCCTAAATGTGACGGTATCTCTCAACTCTCAAAGTAACCACTAAAACGAATTTACTACTAACTAATGTCGTGCTTTTAGTGTTGCTGCTTTTAGTCATGCAGAGATTGGGGACATTGCCCTGTGCAGGGTGCCGTCTTTCTGATGAGAAGTTAAACAGGTGTCCTGACTCTCTGTGGTCACTAAAGATCCCATGGCACTTATCATCAGAGTAGGGTGTTAACCCTGGTGTCCTGGCTAAATTCCCAATCTGACCCTCATACCATCATGGCCACCTAATCATCCCCGGCTTCCAATTGGCTCCTTCATCCCCCTGCTCTCCCCTGTCCCCAGGTTTTTGTTGTAAATGAGAATGTGTTCTCAGTCAACTTACCTGGTTAAATAAATAAAACAGGCTTAAACGTTAGCCAGCTATGACGACAACGGACAGTCACCAAGGATCGTTATTAAAGGTCAACGACATGATTGTTTAATTAATATGGTTGAACTGTCATTGAGAAAAATATATAATGACCACAACAAACTATTTTCTACAGATCTCCTTTCACTGCGCAAGAAAACATCTCTCTCTCTCTCTCTCTCTCTCTCTCTCTCTCTCTCTCTCATTGATCCTATATGTACTGTTGTGCTATAATGGGCTATATGTACTGTTTTGCTATAATGGGCTATATGTACTGTTGTGATATAATGGGCTATATGTATTGTTGTGCTATAATGGGCTATATGTACTGTTGTGCTATAATGGGCTATATGTACTGTTGTGCTATAATGAATATATGTACTGTTGTGATATAATGGGCTATATGTATTGTTGTGCTATAATGGGCTATATGTATTGTTGTGCTATAATGGGCTATATGTATTGTTGTGCTATAATGGGCTATATGTATTGTTGTGCTATAATGGGCTATATGTATTGTTGTGCTATAATGGGCTATATGTATTGTTGTGCTATAATGGGCTATATGTATTGTTGTGCTATAATGGGCTATATGTATTGTTGTGCTATAATGGGCTATATGTATTGTTGTGCTATAATGGGCTATATGTATTGTTGTGCTATAATGGGCTATATGTATTGTTGTGCTATAATGGGCTATATGTACTGTTGTGCTATAATGGGCTATATGTATTGTTGTGCTATAATGGGCTATATGTACTGTTGTGCTATAATGGGCTATATGTATTGTTGTGCTATAATGGGCTATATGTATTGTTGTGCTATAATGGGCTATATGTATTGTTGTGCTATAATGGGCTATATGTATTGTTGTGCTATAATGGGCTATATGTACTGTTGTGCTATAATGGGCTATATGTATTGTTGTGCTATAATGGGCTATATGTACTGTTGTGCTATAATGGGCTATATGTATTGTTGTGCTATAATGGGCTATATGTATTGTTGTGCTATAATGGGCTATATGTATTGTTGTGCTATAATGGGCTATATGTATTGTTGTGCTATAATGGGCTATATGTATTGTTGTGCTATAATGGGCTATATGTACTGTTGTGCTATAATGGGCTATATGTACTGTTGTGCTATAATGGGCTATATGTACTGTTGTGCTATAATGGGCTATATGTACTGTTGTGCTATAATGGGCTATATGTACTGTTGTGCTATAATGGGCTATATGTACTGTTGTGATATAATGGGCTATATGTATTGTTGTGCTATAATGGGCTATATGTACTGTTGTGCTATAATGGGCTATATGTACTGTTGTGCTATAATGGGCTATATGTACTGTTGTGCTATAATGGGCTATATGTATGTACAGGCCAAGACGGACCCTTTCATATGCAACTAGAAGCCTCTATGGCAGAAGTAACAACACATGTATTGCACTGCCATAGACACAATGTAAAACCAAAACAGTTCAACAACTTCTAGCCAACATTCTAGACCCCACAGACTCCCCTCCCACCGGTTCCAAATAAAATACCTGTCCGAGCGAATCCTCACTGTCACTGTCTGTCACTCAGCACTCAATTGTCTTTAGGTGCACACAATAGAGTAGTCCGTTTCTTAATGGTCCCTAATATGTAGTTGGTAAGGTTAAGTTGTCCTCTCCCAGCCTCTGCAACATCACCATCTACTGGTCAGCAGCAGTTAAAACTACCTGACTTTGAGTGCCAACGAACAGTATGCAGGCGTCAATAGATCCCACTGGAAAAATATAGATATCCACCGTGCTAAAAAGGAGTACTGGGAACTGATAGTTAGCAGGGTGTTTCACAGTCCTGAGCCGCATGGAGCCAAACTGAACTGACCAGGCCTGTGAGATGTAAATATCTATGTTGCTATGCTATGTCCCCCAACACTACACTATGTTGCTATGCTATGTCCCAACACTAAACTATGTTGCTATGTCCCAACACTATACTATGTTGCTATGTCCCAACACTACACTATGTTGCTATGCTATATACTAACACTATACTATGATGCTATGTCCCAACACTATTCTATGTTGCTATGCTATGTCCCAACACTATACTATGTCGCTATGTCCCAACACTATACTATGTTGCTATGTCCCAACACAATACTATGTTGCTATACTATATACCAACACTATGCTATGTTGCTATTCTATGTGCCAACACAATGCTATGTTGATATGCTATGTCACAACACTATATTATGTTGCTGTTCATATCCCAACACTATACTATGTTGCTATGCTACGTCCCAACACTAATACTATGTTGCTATGCTACGTCCCAACACTATCTTATGTTGTTTTTCTATATCCCAACACTATACTATGTTGCTAAGTGCTAACACTATACTATGTTGCTACGCTACGTCCCAACACTAATACTATGTTGCTATGCTACGTCCCAACACTATCTTATGTTGTCTTTCTATATCCCAGCACTATACTGTGTTGCTAAGTACTAACACTATACTATGTTGCTATGCTACGTCCCAACACTATACTATGTTGCTATGCTATGTCCCAACACTATACTATGTTGCTATGTCCCAACACTATACTATGATGCTATGTCCCAACACTATTCTATGTTGCTATGCTATGTCCCAACACTATACTATGTCGCTATGTCCCAACACTATACTAGGTTGCTATGTCCCAACACAATACTATGTTGCTATACTATATACCAACACTATGCTATGTTGCTATTGTAACAGTATTCTATGTCCCAACACTATACGATGTTGCTATTCTATGTGCCAACACCATGCTATGTTGCTATGCTATGTCCCAACACTATACTATGTTGCTATGTCCCAACACTATACTATGTTGCTATGTCCCAACACAATACTATGTTGCTATACTATATACCAACACTATACTATGTTTCTATTCTATGTCCCAACACTATACGATGTTGCTATTCTATGGGCCAACACAATGCTATGTTGATATGTTATGTCACAACACTATATTATGTTGCTGTTCATATCCCAACACTATACTATGTTGCTATGCTACGTCCCAACACTATACTATGTTGCTATGCTACGTCCCAACACTATCTTATGTTGTCTTTCTATATCCCAACACTAAACTATGTTGCTAAGTGCTAACACTATACTATGTTGCTATGCTACGTCCCAACACTATACTATGTTGCTATGCTACGTCCCAACACTATACTATGTTGCTATGCTACGTCCCAACACTATCTTATGTTGTTTTTCTATATCCCAACACTATACTATGTTGCTAAGTGCTAACACTATACTATGTTGCTATGCTACGTCCCAACACTAATACTATGTTGCTATGCTACGTCCCAACACTATCTTATGTTGTCTTTCTATATCCCAACACTATACTGTGTTGCTAAGTACTAACACTATACTATGTTGCTATGCTACGTCCCAACACGAATACTATGTTGCTAAACTATGTCCCAACACTATACTATGTTGCTAAGTGGTAACACTATACTCTGTTTCTATGCTAAGTCCCAACACTATACTATGTTGCTAAGTGCTAACACTATACTATGTTGCTAAGTGCTAACACTATACTATGTTGCTATGCTATGTCCCAACACTATACTTTGTTGCTATGTTACATCCCAACACTATACTTTGTTGCTATTCTATGTCCCAACACTATACTATGTTGCTATGCTATGTCCCAACACTATACTTTGTTGCTATGCTATGTCCCAACACTATTCTATGTTGCTATGCTCTGTGTCAACACTATACTATGTTGCTATGCTTTGTCCCAACACTATACTATGTTGCTATGCTATGTCCCAACACTATATTATGTTGCTATGCTATGTCCCAACACTATACTATGATGCTATGCTATGTCCCCACTTTATACTATGTCGCTATGTTATGTCCCAACACTATACTATGATGCTATGCTATGTCCCCACTTTATACTATGTTGCTATGCTATGTCCCAACACTATATTATGTTGCTATGTCCCAACACTGTACTATGATGCTATGCTACGTCCCCACTTTATACTATGTTGCTATGCTATGTCCCAACACTGTATTATGATGCTATGCTATGTCCCAACACTATATTATGTTGCTATGTCCCAACACTGTATTATGATGCTATGCTATGTCCCCAATTTATACTATGTTGCTATGCTATGTCCCAACACTGTATTATGATGCTATGCTATGTGCCCACTTTATACTATGTTGCTATGCTATGTCCCAACACTATATTATGTTGCTATGTCCCAACACTGTACTATGATGCTATGCTATGTCCCAACACTATATTATGTTGAATGTCCCAACACTGTACTATGATGCAATGCTATGTCCCAACACTATATTATGTTGCTATGTCCCAACACTGTACTATGATGCTATGCTATGTCCCAACACTATATTATGTTGCTATGTCCCAACACTGTACTATGATGCTATGCTATGTCCCAACACTATATTATGTTGCTATGTCCCAACACTGTACTATGATGCTATGCTATGTCCCAACACTATATTATGTTGCTATGTCCCAACACTGTACTATGATGCTATGCTATGTCCCAACACTATATTATGTTGCTATGTCCCAACACTGTACTATGATGCTATGCTATGTGCCCACTTTATACTATGTTGCTGTTCTATGTCCCAACACTGTACTATGATGCTATGCTATGTGCCCACTTTATACTATGTTGCTGTTCTATGTCCCAACACTATATTATGTTGCTATGTCCCAACACTATATTATGTTGCTATGTCCCAACACTATATTATGTTGCTATGTCCCAACACTATACTATGTTGCTGTTCTATGTCCCAACACTATATTATGTTGCTATGTCCCAACACTATATTATGTTGCTATGTCCCAACACTATATTATGTTGCTATGTCCCAACACTATACTATGTTTCTGTTCTATGTGCCAACACTGTACTGTGTGTTTAGTCTTTTAGATCATTATTAAAACGATGTATTTATAATAGAACAATCCAGTTCTATTGATTCTGCTGAACAGCAGAACACACTGTACTGTTTATAATGCATTTCCTAATTGGCCATCATGAGAATGCAATGCACAGCAATGTTGAATAATATGTTGAGTATGGTGAAATGCAAAATATCCTCCTAATCAAAATGATAACCCATAACTCATAGCCCGGAGTTGGAAAAGTATACCTTCTCTTTCAAATGCTTTAGCTGAGCTTGATTGAGTTTGTCTGGCGAACTGGAACCAATAGAATAGTCCCAGAAGTGTATACCCTGCCCACCTGGCACTACACACAGGCTAAAGGTAACGCAGATAGTAATTTAAAGATTTCAAGTAGAATTTGAACCCAGGTCTGGCCTGAGGACACAGAGGCACAGGCAGCCCAATTTTTGACCAATCAGATCAGCTTTGAAAAAGATCTTGTGATTGGTCAAAAGACCAATTAGTGGAAAAAAATATCAGAATTGGGCTGCCTGTGTAGATGCCACCTAGGAAAGAATGTCACCTTTCCAACAAGTCAGTTCGTCAAATTTCTGCCCTGCTAGAACTGCTCCGGTCAACTGTAAGTTATGTTATTGTGAAGTAGAAACGTCTAGGAGAAACAACGGCTAAGCTGCGAAGTGGTAGGCCACACAAGTTCACAGAACGGGACCATCGAATGCTGAAGTGCGTAGTGCGTAAAAATTGTTTGTCTTCGGTTACAACACTCACTACAGTCACAAATAAGCCTAAGATCACCATGCGCAATGCCAAGTGTCGGCTGGAGTGGTGTAAAGCTCACTGCCATTTGATTCTGGAGCAATCGAAACGCGTTCTCTGGCGCGATGAATCACGCTTCACCATCTGGTAGTCCGGCGGATTAATCTGTGTTAGGTGGATGCCAGGAAAATGCTACCTGCCCCAATGCATAGTGCCAACTGTAAAGTTTGGTGGAGGCGGAATAATGGTCTGGGGCTTTTCATGGTTCAGGCTCCTAAGTTCCAGTGAAGGGATATCTCAACGCTACAGCATACAATGACATTCTAGACGATTCTGTAATTCCAACTTTGTGGCAAAAGTTTGGGGAAGGCCCATTCCTGTTTCAGCATGACAATGCCCCCATGGGCCTCCCGGGTGGCGCAGTGGTTAAGGGCACTGATCCATGCACCTGTTCCAGCTGCATTAAGTACTGCAGTGCATCTCGTCCTAATGGACTTCACCAGATTTGCCAGTTCTTGCTGTGAGATGTTACCCCACTTTTCCACCAAGGCATGGAATGGCCCTAGCCCTCGCCCTCACCCTCCGATCCAACAGGTCCCAGACGTGCTCAATGGGATTGAGATCCGGCCTCTTCGCTGGCCATGGCAGAACACTGACATTCTTGCCTTGCAGGAAATCACACACAGAACAAGCAGTATGGCTGGTGGCATTGTCATGCTGGAGGGTCGTGTCAGGATGAGCCTGCAGTAAGGGTACCACATGAGGGAGGAGGAGGTTTTCCTTGTAACGCACAGCGTTGAGATTGCCTGCAATGACAACAAGCTCAGTCCACCTCCAAATCGTTCCCATTCCAGAGTACAGGCCTCGGTGTAACGCTCATTCCTTCGACGATAAACGCGAATACGACCATCACACCTGGTGAGACAAAACCGCGACTCATCAGTGAAGAGCACTTTTTGCCAGCCCTGTCTGTTCCAGCGACGGTGGGTTTGTGCCCATAGGTGACGTTGTTGCCGGGGATGTCTGGTGAGGACCTGCCTTACAACAGGCCTACAAGCCCTCAGTCCAGCCTCACTCAGCCTGTTGCGGACAGTCTGAGCACTGATGGAGGGATTGTGCGTTCCTGGTGTAACTCGGGCAGCTGTTGTTTCCATCCTGTACCTGTCCCTCAGGTGTGATGTTCGGATGTACCTATCCTGTGCAGGTGTAGTTACACGTGGTCTGCCACTGCGAGGACGATCAGCTGTCCGTCTTGTCTCCCTTTAGCGCTGTCTTAGGCATCTCACAGTATGGACATTGCAATCTATTACCCTGGCCACATCTGCAGTCCTCATGCCTTCTTGCAGCATGCCTAAGGCACGTTCACGCAGATGAGCAGGGACCCTGGGAATCTTTCTTTTGGTGTTTTTCAGAGTCAGTAGAAAGTCCTCTAAGTTTTCATAACTGTGACCTTAATTGCCTTAATTATCCAATTGCTTGGATACAATACACATGAAGCTAAGATCATTTGTACATTGAACTAAAATCACCTGTTCAAAATGACACAACTTAACATCAAAGTATTACCATTTCAAAATGCAATTCACACATTACATCTGAGATGAATGTCTATTAATTTCATTACAATGATCTAACTATCAATTGATACAACTGCTCAAAATGGTAAGGTACTGTTGCATTACTCTTAATGCATAGTTTTACAGAAACTGACAAACAAAATTCCATGTTTAGGTCATGAAAGTTTCAGGATAACGGGATCCATTGACACCAATTACCGTGGAACATGAACCAATTGAACTATATTATCTATGGATGTAATATTTCATCATCATTCTTTATCCGACACTGTTTCTATGGTCCCATGTACCACTTTTCCAGACCATGTTTTCAGATTTGACATTATTGTACACTCACTGGCCACTTTATTAGGTACACCTATCGAGTACTGGGTACGACCCCCTTTTGCCTCCATAACAGCCTGAATTATTCACGGTGTTGTACGTTACAGTAAGAGATGCCCTTCTGCACACCACTGTTTTAAACAGCTGTTATTTGAGCATTTGTGGCCTTTCTGTTAGCTTGAATGAGTCTGGACATTCTCCTCTGACCTCTCTCATTAACAAGGTGTTTTTTCCCACAGAAATGCCTTTCACTGAGTGTGTTTTGTTCATCGCACCATTCTCTGGAAACTCTAGAGACTGTAATGGGTAAAAATCCCAGGAAGGCAGCTGTTTCTGAGATGCTGGAATTATGTGGCATCAACAATCATACCACGGTCAAAGTTGCTTAGATTACTCATCTTGCCTGTTCTAATGTTTGGTCGAACAACAACTAAAGCTCTCTACTCTATAGACTCTATATATTGAGTTGCAGGCAGCCACATGATTCGCTGTTCGAATGTAACTTTCCTTGATGAGCTAAATCAGGTCTGTAGAGCTGGCAATTTTTCTCCAAGTGGAGGTGGAAGGTATATGATAGGCGCCCTCACGAACAAGCCGCCCTTCTCCAGGCCATGAATGACGCATGCAATGACATCACGGCAGACCAGTGTCAGGCCTTGATTCGCCATGCCCGAAGATTCTTCCCAAGATGTTTGGCTAATAAAAACATCCATTGTGATGTGGATGAGAAGCTGTGGCCAAATCCACAAGAAAGGGTTGATGGAAATATAGAAGTACAGTTATCAATCATTTGTTTGGCTTTTTACAGTAAGCCAGCTGAGGAACACTGCAGTTGATGTTTTACTGTAGTTTTTTAATTTTTTGGTAGCTAATTATTTTTGCTTTGATTCAAAGAAACCTATGAGTGATTTTATTGTATTTTATCAATAAATGTCAGATTTTGTTCAATGATTCCAGTGTCTGTAATATTCTCTCTACTAGTCTGTTTACAGTGATGTATGTACATGTAGTAGCATATTGAAACATGTATCACAAATTTTGTACTACAATATTTAATGATTGTACAAACAACTACACAGTGAAACTATCGGTATCTTATGTGTGGGTGATCTAAATGAATGTTACTATGGTATTTCATGATAAATTAGTTATTTGAACCAATGATTCTGCAAGTGCAAGGTTTCTTTAAAGATATGAATGCACAATGCAATGTTTTGAACATTGGACAGCCTGTGTTACAAGTGATAACCATTTTGAGTTTTGTGTCTAGAGTTTTGAAAAATGACCACTAGGTTCTGAAATTAGTGCCAAAGTGATTGTAAACTGTAACGACGCTTCCACATGTGTATGTTCATTAATTGTTTATGGTTCATTGAACAAGCATGGGAAACAGTGTTTAAACACTTTACAATGAAGATCTGTGAAGTTATTTGGATTTTTACAAATTATCTTTGAAAGACAGGGTCCTGAAAAAGGGACGTATCATTTTTTGCTGAGTTTACATCCATGGAGTGTGTGTGGTGTGTGTGTGTTTGTGCATATTCTGTGTTGGTATCTGTTGGGTGTGTGTTTGTATGTGTATGCTGTGTTCGTGTGTTGAGTATGTATCATGTGTGTGCAGTGTGTGTGTCTGTGTGTGTGTGTGTGTGTGTGGTGTGTGGTGTGTGTGTGCTTGTGCATGTGTATCTGCGTATTCTGTGTTAGTATCTGTTGGGTGTGTGTTTGTATGTGTATGCTGTGTTCGTGTGTTGAGTATGTATCATGTGTGTGCAGTGTGTGTGTCTGTGTGTGTGTGTGTGTGTGTGTCTGTGTGTGTGTGTGTCTGTGTGTGTGTGTGTGTGTGTGTGTGTGTCTGTGTGTGTGTCTGTGTGTGTGTGTGTGTGTGTGTGTCTGTGTGTGTGTGCTTGTGCATGTGTATCTGCGTATTCTGTGTTAGTATCTGTTGGGTGTGTGTGTGTGTGTGTGTGTGTGTGTGTGTGTGTGTGTGTGTGTGTGTGTGTGTGTGTGTGTGTGTGTGTGTGTGTGTGTGTGTGTGTGTGTGTACTCGCGATGTTGAATACAGTACTCACAGTGTTGAAGTTGTGAAACAGGCCAATGCTGTGTTGTGGTGGAGCTGTGTCCATGGGGAACTGGAGGAAGGGCTTCATATCCAGGTGTGGCTGGATCATAGTGGGGGTCCGCAGGAACGCAGGCATCGCCCCTGCACGGTTTATACCTCCTACAGAGAGGGAGGGACATGGTCAAAATACACACACTGAATAGTACAGGCATTAGGCTCTTGTATGTCCTTGAAAGTGTCCTGGGATCCATTCTCCCAAACATGGCGAGAATCTCCATCAACTGCAGCAAAGAAAATAGTGGGCTATAATAACTCACTCACTATCATATAATAAGGTTGCAACACACAGGCACACATTTGTGAATAACAGTCACATGTCACATTAGGGATTGTCCTCTAAAACCTTTCCAGTGGAAAAAGTGGGGAGAGAAACGAAGCCAGCATATCTTGTGAGGACAAGTCAGTGTTTCATTTGAAGGGGCTGCCAGTGTCAGGCAGTGGTTATGAAACATCTTCTGTCTACATCATTGTTCTTATCTCTCTCTCTCTGCCACTCTCTCTCTCTGCACCTCTCTTAATCTGTCTACCCCCTTCTCTGCCTATCTCTCTCTCTTTCTCTGCCTCTCACTTCAATTCAATTTAATGGGCTTCATTGGCATAGAAACATTTTATAATGTCGTATGTTTTCCCCCAACACCACTTTCCATCAATTTGTATAGCAGACTCATGCCAAATTGAGTCAAAGGTTTTTTTGAAGACAACAAAGCATGAGAAGACTTTGCCTTTTTTTTGGTTTGTTTGTTTGTCAATTAGGGTGTGCAGGGTGAATACGTGGTCTGTCATACGATAATGTGGTAAAATACCAATTTGACATTTGCTAGGTACGTTGTTTTCACTGGGGAAATGTACGAGTCTGCTGTTAATGATAATGCAGAGGATTTTCCCAAGGTTGCTGTTGACGCATATCCCACGGTAGTTATTGTGGTCAAATTTCTCTCAACTTTTGTGGATTGGGGTAGTGCTGTATACTACTTTATCACTGACCTCAACCCAGAGTCTCTCAGAGCGTTCACAGTCTGACACCCCTATCAGATCACAGCAAAATCACAGTCTACTTGAACAGAGCAATACTCAATCATGAGGCATCAAAGCCAAAGGAACTGAGTAATATTGAGAAATGCTATAGATGGAAGGAAAGTAGTGTGGAAACCTACCAAAAAAGTTATCTAACCAGAACAGTGATCAACCACTTCTCCAATTTTTGGGGCTCTATAACAAAGAACAAACAACAAAAACATATACAGTGCCTTGCGAAAGTATTCGGCCCTCTTGAACTTTGCGACCTTTTGCCACATTTCAGGCTTCAAACATAAAGATATAAAACTGTATTTTTTTGTGAAGAATCAACAACAAGTGGGACACAATCATGAAGTGGAACGACATTTATTGGATATTTCAAACTTTTTTAACAAATCAAAAACTGAAAAATTGGGCGTGCAAAATTATTCAGCCCCCTTAAGTTAATACTTTGTAGCGCCACCTTTTGCTGCGATTACAGCTGTAAGTCGCTTGGGGTATGTCTCTATCAGTTTTGCACATCGAGAGACTGAAATTTTTTCCCATTCCTCCTTGCAAAACAGCTCGAGCTCAGTGAGGTTGGATGGAGAGCATTTGTGAACAGTGGTTTTCAGTTCATTCCACAGATTCTCGATTGGACTTTGACTTGGCCATTCTAACACCTGGATATGTTTATTTTTGAACCATTCCATTGTAGATTTTGCTTTATGTTTTGGATCATTGTCTTGTTGGAAGACAAATCTCCGTCCCAGTCTCAGGTCTTTTGCAGACTCCATCAGGTTTTCTTCCAGAATGGTCCTGTATTTGGCTCCATCCATCTTCCCATCAATTTTAACCATCTTCCCTGTCCCTGCTGAAGAAAAGCAGGCCCAAACCATGATGCTGCCACCACCATGTTTGACAGTGGGGATGGTGTGTTCAGCTGTGTTGCTTTTACGCCAAACATAACGTTTTGCATTGTTGCCAAAAAGTTCCATTTTGGTTTCATCTGACCAGAGCACCTTCTTCCACATGTTTGGTGTGTCTTCCAGGTGTCTTGTGGCAAACTTTAAACAACACTTTTTGTGGATATCTTTAAGAAATGGCTTTCTTCTTGCCACTCTTCCATAAAGGCCATATTTGTGCAATATACGACTGATTGTTGTCCTATGGACAGAGTCTCCCACCTCAGCTGTAGATCTCTGCAGTTCATCCAGAGTGATCATGGGCCTCTTGGCTGCATCTCTGATCAGTCTTCTCCTTGTATGAGCTGAAAGTTTAGAGGGACGGCCAGGTCTTGGTAGATTTGCAGTGGTCTGATACTCCTTCCATTTCAATATTATCGCTTGCACAGTGCTCCTTGGGATGTTTAAAGCTTGGGAAATCTTTTTGTATTCAAATCCGGCTTTAAACTTCTTCACAACAGTATCTCGGACAGGCCTGGTGTGTTCCTTGTTCTTCATGATGCTCTCTGCGCTTTTAACGGACCTCTGCGACTATCACAGTGCAGATGCATTTATACGGAGACTTGATTACACACAGGTGGATTGTATTTATCATCATTAGTCATTTAGGTCAACATTGGATCATTCAGAGATCCTCACTGAACTTCTGGAGAGAGTTTGCTGCACTGAAAGTAAAGGGGCTGAATAATTTTGCACGCCCAATTTTTCAGTTTTTGATTTGTTAAAAAAGTTTGAAATATCCAATAAATGTCGTTCCACTTCATGATTGTGTCCCACTTGTTGTTGATTCTTCACAAAAAAATACAGTTTTATATCTTTATGTTTGAAGCCTGAAATGTGGCAAAAGGTCGCAAAGTTCAAGGGGGCCGAATACTTTCGCAAGGCACTGTACTTGATCAAATACAAATATTAGAATATTAGAATCAACTTTTAAAGACTTCCAGATCCCACTGGATTCTCCAATTACCTTGAATGAACTACAGGACAAAATACAAACCTTGCAACCCAAAAAGGACTGTGGTGTTTATGTTATCCTAAATGAAATGATAAAATATACAGACCACAAATTTCAATTGGCTATACTTAAACTTTTTAACATTATCCTTACAGTGCCTTCGAAAAGCATTCAGACTCTGTTACTTTTTCCCCATTTGATACATTACAGCTTTCTTCTAAATTGTTTTTTCTCCTCATCAATCTACACACACTACCCCATAATGACAAAGCAAGAACAGGTTTTTAAGAAACATTATCCTAATAAAAATATTACATTTACATAAGTATTCAGACCTTATACTCAGTACTTTTTTGAAGCACCTTAGGCAGCGATTAACAGTGGTGGAAAAAGTACCCAATTGTAATATTTGAGTAGATGTAAAGATACCTTAATAGAAAATGACTCAAGTAAGTCACTCAGTAAAATACTACTTGAGTAAAAGTCTAAAAGTATTTGGTTTAAAATATACTTAAGTATCAAAAAAGTAAAAGTATAAATAATTTAAAATCACTTATATTAAGCAAACCAGACGGCACAATTGTTTATTCTTTTTTCTGATAACCAGCATCCCGGAGTCGCCGCTACACCTTTGATGTTGAGACTGGTGTTTTGCGGGTACTATTTAATGAAGCTGCCAGTTGAGGACTTGTGAGGCATCTGTTTCGCAAACTAGATATTCTAATGTACTTGTCCTCCTGCTCAGTTGTGCACCGGGGCCTCCCACTACTCTTTCTATTCTGGTTAGTTTGCGCTGGTTAGTTAGCTGCTAGTTTGCTCTGTTCTGTGAAGGGAGTAGTACACAGCGTTGTACGAGATATTCAGTTTCTTGGCAATTCCCCGCATGGAATAGCCTTTATTTCTCAGAACAAGAATAGACTGACGAGTTTCAGAAGAACGTTTTTTGTTTCTGGCAATTTTGAGCCTGTAATTGAACCCACAAATGTTGATGCTCCAGATACTCAACTAGTCTAAAGAAGGCCAGTTTTATTGCTTCTTTAATCAGAACAACAGGTTTCAGCTGTGTTAACATAATTGCAAAAGGGTTTTCTAATGATCAATTAGCATTTTAAAATGATAAACTTGGATTAGCTAACACAACGTGCCATTGGAACACAGGAGTGATGGTTGCTGACAATGGGCCTCTGTACGCCTATGTAGATATTCCATTAAAAGAAAATGCTGTTTCCAGTTACAATAGTCATTTACAACATTAATGTCTACACTTGTCAGGCCCTGACCTTAGTTATCTTTGTTTTCTTTATTATTTTGGTTAGGTCAGGGTGTGACGAGGGTGGTATGTGTGTTTTACCCTGTCTAGGGTTTTTTGTATATCTATGGGGTTTTGGTATGTCTAGGTAAATGTAGGTCTATGGGGGCCTGAATTGGTCCCCAATCAGAGGCAGCTGTTTATCGTTGTCTCTGATTGGGGATCCTATTTAGGTTGCCATTTTCCATTTTGGTTTTGTGGATTATTGTCTATGTGTAGTTGCATGTCAGCACTCGTGTTTATAGCGTCACGGTCGGGTTGTTAGTTTGTTTAGTGTTCTTCGTGTAAATAAAGACAAATGTATTCTTATCACCCTGCGCCTTGGTCTCATCGTTATGACGAACGTGACAACACTGTATTTCCGATCAATTTGGTGTTAATTTAATGGACATAACATTTTATTTTCTTTCAAAAACAAGGACATTTCTAAGTGACCCCAAACTTTTGAACAGAAGTGGAACATCTTAGTAAGACCAAAATAATGGTGTTGCCAGGACCACAAATACAAATTCCATCTAGACACTGTTGCCCTAGAGCACACAAAAAAACTATATATACACCTCAGAGCCACAGGTAACTTCCACAAAGCTGTGAATGATCTGAGTGACAAGGCAAGAAGGGCTTTCGATGCCATCTAAAGGAACATCAAATTCGACCTACCAATTAGGATCTGGCTAAAAATACTTGAATCAGTTATTTAAAGAACCCATTGCCCTTTATGGTTGTGAGGTCTGGGGTCTGCTCACCAACCAAGAATTCACAAAATAGGAAAAACACCAAATTGAGACTCTACATGCAGAATTCTGCAAAAATATCCTCAGTGTAAAACACCAAATAATGCATGCAGAGCAGTAATAGGCCGATACAAGCTAGTCATCAAAATACAGAAAAGAGACGTTAAATTCTACAACCACCTAAAAGGAAGCGATTCCCAAACCTTCCATAACAAAGCCATCACCTACAGAGAGATGAACCTGAGAAGAGTCCCCTAAGCAAGCTGGTCGTGGGGCTCCGTTCACAAACACAAACAGAGCCCCAGGACAGTAACACAATTTGACCCAACCAAATCATGAGAAAACAAAATGATTACTTGACACATTGGAAAGAATGAACCAAAAAACAGAACTAGAATACAATTTTTGCCCTAAACAGTGAGTACACAGTGGCAGAATACCTGACCACTGTGACTGACCCAAACTTAAGGAAAGATTTGACTCTGTACAGACTCAGTGAGTATAGCCTTGCTATTGATAGAGGCAGACCTGGCTCTCAAGAGAAGACAGGCTATGTGCACACTGAGTGTAATGTAATGTTTACTGTTAAGTTTTTCATTTTTCATTTCACTTTTGTTTATCTATTTGACATGCATTGGCAATGTAAACATATGTTTCCCATGCCAGTAAAGCCTTTAAATTGAATGTAATTAAGTGAGAGAAAGTGCCAAAGAGAAAGAGAGAAACCGAGCAAGAGATTAGTGTAAAAGTGGGAGAGAGTTGGGGCTCATTTGAAAAGGACTGAGACTTTGGGAATGTGCTGTCTCAGCCAAAGCCCAGCTGCTGCTTGCCTCTGCTCTTTGCTCCGTGTCCACCTGGGTGCTCAGTGCATCTGTAAACCCCAGGGCTGAGCTGCTGAGGCCTGCCTCATTGCCTCCCATTAGGCATGCGTGGCTGTTCTCTAACACACACACAGAACACAACAAACACACACCTGCGTGCACACGCACACACACTTAAAATCACTCAAGCACTCACATTCAGACAGTTTTCTCCATGAGTTACTGGTGTTAGAGACACAATCAGTCTCTCTCTGGTGGTAGACACTGCTGGTGCTCCCATAATCATCCTCTTCACTGAGTCTCTCAGTGAGCACAACAACAGAGTTGTTTGAAATCAAAGCCAGAATGAATGCCTAAACTTAACCTTAAAAATGTTACGTTTATGGACAAGCGTCCAATTCTGAAGTGAGACTGTGAGAGCTTGTTGAGGGAATAGTGTCTATGCTAGGGCTGTTGCCAGTCATGAAGGCAGACAAATTCCACGGCAATTAGGCTTCTCCAAGCTCTGATGCTGGTCATTAGTAGCCTACCAAACTCGCTAACTGCCTGGTACTCAGTACTCTATTGACCCGCTAATCACTCTGACATCAATGCAAATCGAATCGAATATCAAAAACTTAATGAGAGCCCATGAGCTCATGCTGTGCAACATTTCTATAGGCTATGGAATTGCGTGAGAAAACAGAGTGATGACCACTAATAAAAATAAGAGGATTTCATTAGCTTTCTATAAGCTAGACCTACTATATGTATTGCTTCATTGCTTCTCTTTACAACATTGCTTCTCTTTACAACAAGGGTATAGCCTACCTGGCTGGCAATTACAATAAACCACTGGGAAAATGTTGATTTGATAATGGTCCAGTCTAAATCAAAACAAATGTCACACTTGTATTATATGGAAAGACAATTTTATATCAAGAATAGTCTGATGGGTGACAATATTAGCCTATCACTTGGGAATTATATATTATCACTTGTGAATGATGCCCAGCATAAGAAACAATGCCTTTTTCTTGGGGACTTTTTCAAATCATAGTCACACACCTCATGTAGTCTAGCCCATAGGCCTATATGTTTTAATAAGGTCAGTATCACACCTCATGTAGCCTAGCCCATAGGCCTATATGTTTTAATAAGGTCAGTATCACACCTCATGTAGCCTAGCCCATAGGCCTATATGTTTTAATAAGGTCAGTATCACACATCATGCAGACTAGCCCATAGGCCTATATGTTTTAATAAGGTTTGTATCACACCTCATGTAGTCTAGCTCATAGGCTTATATGTTTTAATAAGGTCAGTATCACACCTCATGTAGACTAGCACATAGGCCTATATGTTTTAATAAGGTCAGTATCACACCTCATGTAGTCTAGCTCATAGGCTTATATGTTTTAATAAGGTCAGTATCACACCTCATGTAGCCTAGCCCATAGGCCTATATGTTTTAATAAGGTCAGTATCACACCTCATGTAGCCTAGCCCATAGGCCTATATGTTTTAATAAGGTCAGTATCACACCTCATGTACCCTAGCCCATAGGCCTATATGTTTTAATAAGGTCAGTATCGCACCTCATGTAGTCTAGCCCATAGGCCTATATGTTTTAATAAGGTCAGTATCACACCTCATGTACCCTAGCCCATAGGCCTATATGTTTTAATAAGGTCAGTATCACACCTCATGTACCCTAGCCCATAGGCCTATATGTTTTAATAAGGTTTGTATCACAACTAAAGTGGCCAAATAACTTTTTTAAATGAAGCACATTAATTAGCTTTTCAACGGGTGTAGAGCCTAACTGGCATATATAAGCAGCGTGTGAGTTTCTAGTTTGGGGAAGATAATTTCCACCATAAAAATGCACCTTTATAATAACAGCATTACACAATTGTTCAATGTAAATTACTACACAAAATCCTTGCAACCAATAGAATGTTATATATATATATATGGGGGATACAGTCTTCCCAGCTCTGCAGATTCTGCTGTGAAGAGGCAGAGTCATTAGATCATTTTTTTTGGTATTGTCCATATGTAGCTCGTTTTTGGTCACAGGTCCAGGAATGGCTGAAGATTTTCAACATTTACCTGGAGCTAACTCTGCAGATAGCAATACTGGGTGATTTGAAAAATCATAGTCAATCAATCAATAACATAATAATTATTTTAACAAAAATGTTTATTTTAAATGTATAATCTGTAAAAGCTATGGGAATAGAAATGTTCAATACTTTTGTGAAGCATCAGCACAGTTGAAAAATAAATGGCAAATAGAAATCCAAAATGGATGATGTTAAGAGATAGATGGGAGGGGTTGAATGGAGCTGAAGGGTGGGACTAATAACAAGATAACCAATGTAAAACATACTGTACAATGTATATAGATTCAGAAATGTTGTGAAATTGCACAGTTACAAATATAAATCAAACTGGATGGACATCAGAAATAGAGGAAGGACTAAAAACAAAACAAAAATAACTATTGTAAAATAGATTGTGTCTGTAAAATGTGTATAAGATGTATAAACTGAAGGTAGAAGCCTAAG